>NW_027180386.1:227500-251159 GCF_040956055.1 Brachionichthys hirsutus | reverse complement strand
CCCTCACCTGGACCGTTGTCCCCCCTCACCTGGACCGTTGTCCTCCCTCACCTGGACCGTTGTCCCCTCACCTGGACCGTTGTCCCCCCTCACCTGGACCGTTGTCCCCCTCACCTGGACCGTTGTCCCCCTCACCTGGACCGTTGTCCTCCCTCACCTGGACCGTTGTCCCCCTCACCTGGACCGTTGTCCCCCCTCACCTGGACCGTTGTCCCCCTCACCTGGACCGTTGTCCTCCCTCACCTGGACCGTTGTCCCCCCTCACCTGGACCGTTGTCCTCCCTCACCTGGACCGTTGTCCCCCCTCACCTGGACCGTTGTCCCCCTCACCTGGACCGTTGTCCCCCCTCACCTGGACCGTTGTCCCCCCTCACCTGGACCGTTGTCCCCCTCACCTGGACCGTTGTCCTCCCTCCCTCGCTCTGCTCCGTGGTATTTGGATGCATGTGACTATTTACCACCGCTGACTCTGACTTGCCCTTGAGCAAGACTCTAACACCCCACTGCTCCGGGGAGCAGCTCGGTGGCTGGAAGCCTAAATCAAACATCTTGTTTTGGTTCTCCTCAGTTCTCCACAAGTCTCAGTCCTCTTCCTTCTCATTCCAGCCCTAGCCAGCCTGGAGGCCAAGCGGCTGCTGCCGAGCCGGACGGAGGCGCTGGAGGCGCTGGAGGCGAGGCTGGACACGCTGAGTGAAGGCATGGTGGACATCCCCACTGCTGAGGGGGCAGTAGAGCGGGCACAGGTGGGCTCATCAGGGTGTCGGCTCTGCAGCGAGCCAGGGCGGCGTGCGCGCCTCGCCTCCGGCCGTCGCTGGAATGTGGCTCAGCAGGTCTCTGTTATGTCGATCGGCTGTTCAGGCAGGAAACCAGCCTCGCCACGATGCTCCGGGTGTATTCAGCGTGCACTTACACACATCGCTAGAGGTCTTAGCCCTCCTGCTGCTGATAGGAATGAATCAGGAACACAATCTATTTAGTTTGATGGTCTTCTGGGGGCCTTAAGCCGTCACACGATGTCGTTGTGTTAGCGCAATGACAGTAAAGAATCTGAAGATAATCCATTCCAAAGGCACGTTTTTCTCCCAATAGAAATAACAATGTTTACTGAAGCAGATCAGTCTGTTCTCTCGGCCTGCGGACGTCGGGCCGACTCGCTGGTAAACTGATATCTCTGATACGGCCTGGGCGTGGTATCTTAAACCTGCGCTCCTCTTCACATCAGAGTCTGTGTCTCGAGATCGAGCAAACACAGCAAGCGCCCGACCCTACAGAACTGCAACGATGGAGTCAGCTCTCCTCTAAGGCTCGAGAGGAGCTGGGCACGCTGCAGTGCATCCTGGGTAGCATGAAGGACAATCAGGTAGAGCGGTGTAGAAAGCATGCACGTGTGAAAAGTGTCATCGGTGTGTCAAATCTGGATTTTCCACACGTGTTCAGGTGCATTTGGTGGAAGTCGAACGCTGGCTGGACGCCGTTGAGGAAACGTTGTCTCAGGATGCTTCAGGGGAAAATGACAGGGAGAACTCGCAGGAAGAACTTAACCAGTGCAAGGTGAGAGGAAGATATTATTCATGTTCTAGTGTTCCATGGCCTCACTACTCAGAGGAGAGTCAGTGGCTGCCAGCGTCTGCTTTACAGTCCGTTGATTCTTATTCATGAATTAGACTTCTCTCTTTCTCTTTTTCATTACAATGAATTGCAATCGGGTGCGTTTGTCTGTTTGTCTGTTTGTCTGTTTGTCTGTTTGTTTGTCTGTCCGAGCGCATAACTCAAAAACCAGGAACCCAATCGACTTGAATTTTTTACACAAGCAAGGTTCTGTCCGTGGCTCGGTCCTCTCTGAGAATGGCGTTGATCCGGATCTGGATCCAGATTCTAGAATTATTTTTACATCTGGAATTGTGCCTGTGCTGTAAACTGTCACTTTAAGAGGGAGGGACACGAATGGCATGATGGGAAAAAGAGTCCAGAAGGAGTCTTGTAGTACGTTCCGGAGCAGCAAGCTAGAGCAGGTTTGGCCCCTCTGATCCGGAAGCCCTGTTTACTGTCTCACAAGATCCAATAGTCTATTGGAGGCGGGGTCTGCAGTCTCTGATTGTCTTTCTAGTTCTCATTTGTCCTCGCTTTCTTTTTTCTTGTCTGTCCGTCCTTGTTGTCCAGGAGTATGTGAATGAGATGGGCTCAGTGGAGGGCTCATTGAAGCAGATGGGGGAGAACGTGAGAGCTATACAGAAGGCTTCGGTCCCAGGACTGCTCAAGTGTGGACAGGATGTGCTGGACAAGCGCCTGGACAGATTTAACTCTCTCAGTAAGCAGGTGAGGAAGACTTTCTACCGTCGCTCCCTGCTAATACATGTCAACAAGAAACGGGCCTCTGTCACATCTGGTGTCATATTGTTCCTTCCAGCTGCTCATCCATCAGGAGTATGTAGCAGAGACTCTGGAGAGGCAGAGCAATCTAAAGAAGGACCTAGCAGAGATGCGGGAGTGGATGACCCAGGTCGACGACGAGTTTCTCATGAGGGACTTTGAATACAAGGGCCCCGAGGAGCTGGAAGCATCGCTGGAGGAGATGAAGGTGACGAAGAATCAACGTGGAGGCGAAGCGGAGCAAAAACGAAGAATCTACTGGACTTGTCCACGTTTGATTGAAGACGTTTCGCCTCATCCAAGAGGCTTGTTCATCTGAAGAAGCCTCCAGAACAAGTCCAGTTGATTCTTCGTCTGTGCTCTTTGCCTCTACCTGGACAGACTCGTCTACGTCATCGTAGTGATGTGGACACGTTTCTACTCCCCATCTCTCTCAGAGGGCTAAAGACGATGTGCTGCAGAAGGAGGTGAAAGTAAAGATCCTGAAAGACAGCATTCACGTGCTGATGTCCAGGACATCGCCCCCTGCTGGACGTGGCAGGCAGGCACTGACCTCAGAGCTGGAGGTGGTGCTGGCCAACTACCAGAAGCTCTGTGACCGCTTTAAGAGCAAGTGTCACACTCTGGAGGTAACGTGTGTTCTTTTATAACGCTTTAAATGAACGGGCTCCTGGTCGTGCTCGTACGCATCACTAGCCCAGTCTGACGTGTTGCTTTATTCAACGCATCAATCCTTGGCCTCCTATTGGTTCATGCTCATCCAAAGGAGTCGAGGAACGTGAAGGCTGCTGGTGAACCTGGTTCAGGGTGAAGATCATATCCGTCACTTTGCTTCATCATCCTCCCCTTCGGTGTCAGAGCCCCCTAGAGGGGTTTTTGTGAACATGCCTCTGCGTTTTTTGTTCTAAATGGCCTTAATTAGGTTTCTCTGTTGCATCTCCCTGTTTGCTCCAGGAGGTTTGGTCCTGCTGGATGGAGCTGCTCCAGTACCTGGAGACGGAGCAAAGCTGGCTCAACACGCTGGAAGAGAAGGTCCGAACGACTGGTAACCTACCAGAGAGCACCGAGGCCGTCACCGAAGCCCTGGAGGTGCAAATACTCACTCACTCACTCACTCACTCACTCACTGACTCACTCACTCACTCACTCACTGACTCACTCACACACTCACTCACTCACTCACTCACTCACTCACTCACTCACTGACTCACTGACTCACTCACACACTCACTCACTCACTGACTCACTCACTCACTGACTCACTCACTCACTCACTCACTCACTCACTCACTCACTGACTCACTGACTCACTCACTGACTCACTCACTCACTCACTGACTCACTGACTCACTCACTCACTCACTGACTCACTCACTCACTGACTCACTCACTCACTCACTGACTCACTCACCGACTCACTCACACACTCACTCACTGACTCACTCACTCACTCACTCACTGACTCACTGACTCACTCACACACTCACTCACTGACTCACTCACTCACTCACTCACTGACTCACTCACTCACTCACTCACTCACTCACTCACTGACTCACTCACTGACTCACTCACTCACTCACTCACTCACTGACTCACTCACTCACTCACTCACTGACTCACTCACTCATTTTCTTCCCCCGTTGTTCAGTATCTCAATCCTTTAAACGCATGGTTGAGGATCTATCAAAAACTCAGTCGTAGTATTTATATACTGTCCTGGTCTTTTTTCCATGACGACGAGGAGACGCCGCCGCCATCGATCTCAAACTGTCACTAAAGCAACATATAGTATCAGGGTTCCACGGTAACGGTTTAGACGCCACATGAAACCTGCCTGCCCAGAACCATTTGATGGTTGCCCACAAATACTTTACTTTTTGTCGTGTATCTAATAGACGAGGGACTAATGATCGTCGGGATTCACAAAGGCCTGAATATGTTTCTGACCAAGATGAGACTAATGATTTTCCTGTGTGATTCATATGAACGTTTAGACTCTTTTCTTTTTTCTCCCCGTCGTCAGTTGCCATTGATCCCCCTGTTACACCAAAATCAAATAATTTAAAACATTGTTTTGACATTTGAAAGAAAGTTCTCCTGTATTTAGTTTTGCTTTCATGCCCGAAACATAAACGACGTTGAGACGGGAGCAGCATTACGACGTAAATGCACCTGCCGTCTGCAGACGGCCTGCGCACAACTCGTATTTTTGTTCACAAGACGGCGGCGCTGATGGAAGCAACAAATCTCACGTCCGATCAACATATTTGGTCAAAATACTAGCTGCAATTGATTTGGCCAATCACTGATTTTTAAAATTCTTGACCGGCCGATAACGATTTTATAATTAACTGACAGCAACACATTTAATGTTCCAATCTTATTTTACTGAACACAAACAAAACCTGTTGTGAGCCTCTCACCAAAATAAAGTTCTCAGCAGTGTTTAGCTTTTACAGATAAAAGGAAATGACGAGGTTTGAGGTCGTTAATAAAATAACTATCTACAGGACAAATTAACAAAACGACCTAAACCATCAGCGAGGTGTCCTGAGTTTTAGCTTTTCTTGTAGTGCAAAAAGCCAAAACGACCAAATGCAGCAGCTTTGTGACGATTTCTATGTAAATAACTTGGAACAGCTTACAGGACAAAATCACCTCAAAGTCAAACATTGTAAAAACAATAATTCAGCATGTTTAACATTTTAACTCATTCAGTACCACAGAAGGGTGGTCTGTAGAGAACGACGGAATTGGATTTGGCGGTGTTGATTCATAGAGATGAAGGAAAATGAAGCCCCTTCAAGACATTCCTTCTCGTCTTTGACCTTTGACCAGACTTAGCAGTTTCTGCTACTATTCAGCTTTTTGATCAACATGTACACGTTTTCTTCCCATTAACTTTCTCTCTGGGATTTTCTTGCATTAAACAATCTTTCTCCGGATCAGGTTTTTCTTCCAGTCTTGCTATCCTTTCCAGTTTCTGTGTCAAACGTTTGGAACTCAGAAGCTGTTTTAATTTATCGGGCTTTGTCGTGACTTTAAGGCGTTATTACTCTCTTTCCACGGTTCGCTTCCTTTTTTCTGATTTGCTGTTCCTAAGTGGAGCCTTTTTCCATCTCCCCTTTTACCATCAGTCTTTGGAGAGCGTGCTGCGCCACCCAGGGGACAACCGCACCCAAATCAGAGAGCTAGGTCAGACCCTAATCGATGGCGGCATTCTGGATGAACTCATCAGTGAAAAACTGGAGGTCTTCAAATCTCGTTACGAGCAGCTCAACCACCAGGTCAGGACTTTGATGTGTGGGAGTTTTATTAATCCTGGACTTTTGCATAATTTACCATGTTGAACAATGCCAAATATGACCTTGTGTCATTATATTCATTCAGTTAAGAGAGATCTTTGTTTTATTCTTGCAAACATTATTTTTAGAATCATCCCTGTTTGCTGTTGGAGTATAATGATTACTATTGTACTCATTGCGCTTATTAGTATTATATTGGTCACCGCGAGACATTTGAATCCATAAGCTGACGTCCTCCAGGCAGTAAACAGGCAGATCAGCCTCGAGCAGCAGCTGCAAACTCTGAAGGAGAACGAACAGAGTCTTCAGACATTGCAGGAGTCTCTGAGGCAGCTGGACCACACGCTCACCTCCTACCTCACAGATCGCATCGACGCCTTCCAGCTGCCACAGGAGGCGCAGGTACAGTACGGCACACACCTGCACAGTCTCGCTGTAGCGTGCCCAAAGGCCTTACCAGACAAAGGCCTTCCATCCCAAATAAAAACAATACAGCGGCTCAACATGCTTGTCTATGGATGCTTCACCGGTGGAATAACCTAAAGGTCCCATATGATGAAAAACTCACTTTTCCCATGTCCTGTTAATGTCCTATTACGGAGGTTTGGGTCCTTATCAACACAAAAACAGCAAACTAAAGCATCAAGTCAATCCTTCCTAGTTCCGTACTCACCTACTGAAACACGTCTGGCAGAAATCGTCGTCAGTGTGACCTTACACTTATAAAAACGTGAACAAGATGTGCGTCCCTGTGTCTGCGCTCTGCCCGTCCTCGCTCCACCGGCGGCATTTCCCTGCATAAAGTTTATTTTTGGTGGTAATGTTCCGGCGAAAATTGGAAACAAATTTTTAGTGTGTGGTAAAAACCAGACTGCTTTATGGATCGGTGCAGCATCTGTTTGCTATTTTGACCGACTGTCACAGATATTTCATATCTGTCAGGGAACTGCATCAATTTGTGGAAAAAGGGTAGAATAACGGACCTTTAATATTCACACACATGCTGAGAGAAACTTCTTAAGAGATCAATGTAACTATGGTTGAAAAGGTATTTGTTGTATTCTAAGAAACACAAAACATGGTTACAATAAATGAACATCCTCAACATGCAGCATGTATTCAATATTCTTTCCCCCTTCAGACCATTGGGGCAGAGATCACAACCCACGAGGTGACATTGGAAGAGATGAGGAGGAGAAATGTGGTCAACTTGCCTCCCCCAACCGCTGATGGCAAAGCTGGTCGAGGTGGGACGAAGCTGGACCTCCTACAGGTAACACTGAGTCCTGCTAGAGAACATCAAGAACCGAAGGCTGGCCTGTAGTTCAGCTACCAGAGTCAAAACAATAGCATCAATACTGGATGTACGTGATTCTACTGGTGGATGATTTAATTAAGGCTCATCCGCTTGTTATGCCCTTCCTGTTGGTGGATAGCCAGTATATTGTTAAGACATTGTTTATTTTCATGTTTAAAGTGTAAAGAAATGTACAATTGCGGCTTCTTGTTGAGAACTGTGTGTGGAGTCTGTTATAAATGAAATGTGCAGCTTTGCAGACTGTTCCTTTTACCCACTGCAGAGGAAGTTGAGGGAGATTTCCACAAAGTACCAGCTTTTTCAGAAGCCAGCTAACTTTGAGCAGCGCATGCTGGATTGTAAGAAGGTCCTGGATGGAGCCAAGGCAGAGCTGCATGTCCTGGATATGAGGGATGTGGACCCGGGAAAGATTCAATCCCACCTCGCTGGTTGCATGGTGAGAGACTTTGGTCATCCAAGCTTGATTAAATTGCAAATGATTCCACAAAGAGTGCTGTGTTCACATGACAGTGTTTAACCTGGTAAATGTCTAGGGCATAGAAACTAAAAACACAGGCAAGCCTCGCCATCCATTCTTTGCAGACACAAACACAAAAAATGCATCACTTACAGGCCAATTCATTTTATTTTAAAGAAACTCTACAAGTTGCTGAGTGAGGTGAAGCTGGAGGTGGAGACTGTGATAAAGACGGGTCGACAGATTGTTCAGAAACAGCAGACGGAGAACCCCAAGGCCATGGACGAGCAGCTCACTGCTCTCAAACTGCTGTACAATGACCTGGGGGCACAGGTGAGTGGCTCGATGGAAACTTTAAATCAACGTCATTCTCCTTTTTCAGCAAAATGCTGCTTGTGTCGGATTATGAGTAACATTCAATATCTCCGCTGACACCTTCATTTTTCTTTTATTTAAAGGTAACCGAGGGAAAGCAGGACCTGGAAAAGGCTTTGTCTCTGTCTCAGAAGTTCCAGAAGGAGAGCGCCGCCCTGCAGGAGTGGCTGCACACCAACGAGGCTGAGCTGCAGCACAGGAACAGTTGTGGAGACATGCCAGCTGACATTGATGCTGAAATTGGATGGGCTAATGTGAGTATTTAAACAAAGCATTCAGCAGGAACAAAGAAGTACTTTGGTGTTCGTCCAGCAGGTGGCGCAGAAGCTCCTGAAATGGTTTCTCAATGGAGATCAAACTGTATCAGTCTATATCAGATTATATCAGAGTGTATCAGATTATATCAGAGTGTATCAGATTATATCAGACTGTATCATATATCAGATTGTATCATATTATATCAGAGTGTATCAGATTATATCAGAGTGTATCAGATTATATCAGACAGCATCATATTATATCAGAGTGTATCATATTATATCAGAGTGTATCATATATCAGATTGTATCATATTATATCAGAGTGTATCAGATTATATCAGTGTATCAGATTATATCAGACAGCATCATATTATATCAGAGTGTATCATATTATATCAGACTGTATCAGATTATATCAGACAGCATCATATTATATCAGACTGTATCAGATTATATCAGACAGCATCATATTATATCAGAGTGTATCATATTATATCAGACTGTATCAGATTATATCAGACAGCATCATATTATATCAGAGTGTATCAGATTATATCAGACTGTATCATATATCAGATTGTATCATATTATATCAGAGTGTATCATATATCAGATTGTATCATATTATATCAGAGTGTATCAGATTATATCAGAGTGTATCAGATTATATCAGAGTGTATCAGATTATATCAGTGTATCATATTATATCAGACTGTATCAGATTATATCAGACAGCATCAGATTATATCAGACTGTATCAGATTATATTATACTGTATCAGATTATACCAGACAGCATCAGATTATATCAGAGTGTATCAGATTATATCAGAGTGTATCAGATTATATCAGACTGCATCCGATTATATCAGAGTGTATCAGATTATATCAGACTGTATCAGATTATATCAGACTGTATCAGATTATATCAGACAGCATCAGACTATATCAGAGTGTATCAGATTATATCAGACTGTATCAGATTATATCAGACTGCATCAGACTGTATCTGTATCAGTGGAATTATGGGAAACTATTATTTTGACACTAAACCCAAAACGATCAAATTATTTGGCAGTAAATGACTGAAACATGGCCGACATCACAGGAACTTGTTTCTGATGTGTTTTACGTCCTGTTCTATCCCCCGATCAGGGCCTGCTGAAGGAGTCTGAACGTGGCAAGGTGGATCTGTCCAGCCTGATGGAGACTGGCGCTGGTCTGCAGACCCTGGTGGGGGGCAGCGAGGCTCAGCTGGAGGGTAAACTCTGTGGCCTCAGTGACTCCTGGGACCGCGTTCGCACCTGGATCGAGGACTGGCTTAGTGCTGTGCTCGTGAGTACCAGTTCTTCTTACGGATAGAGGGCTGTTGGGAGGGTCGTATTCATATCGATGATGCGATTGCATGTGTGCAGAGTCACCAGAACGAAGTAGAAATCTTCGATGAGAACTTGGCTCACATCAGCACCTGGCTCTACCAGACCCAGATCCGGCTGGACGAGGCCGAGCGTCTGGCGTCGGCAGAGAGGGAGAAAGTGCTCAAGGTACGACCGGGAGAATGAATGTGTGAGTGGGATGAGGATGAGGATGAGGATGGCCCTGAAGTGGAAACTCAGTACATAAAGTACAATTAAAACTTTACCGGAAGCCTGGGAATGTGTTCAGATCATACCTTGAAGATTTTAGAAACATTTTAAAACAGCTTAGTTTTATGGCAGTCTGGAATCGCTCAAGGAAGTTGGAATAGATGCCCCAGCCACCTCAGCTGACTCCTCTCGATGTGGAGGAGCAGCAGCTCTACTCTGAGTTCCTCCCCCTGTCTCTAAGGGGGGCCCCAGCCACCCTGCGCAGGTCTCATTTAGACCGCTTGTGCCTGTGATCTTGTCCTTTCGGTCGAAATGCAAATCCCCCCCATATAAACTAACTGAAAACAATTTAGTATGTTCCGGCCGTCTGAAAACACCCAAATCAACGTTAATAAGTGCTGATCCCCTCATCCCCGCAAACAGGCTGCTAGAATCCAGCAGGACAAGTGAGACTTGATCAATAGAGCCTAAACACTGGTCTACATGCTGCCATCCAGAATCAATAGAGCCTAAACACTGGTCTACATGCTGCCATCCAGAATCAATAGAGCCTAAACACTGGTCTACATGCTGCCATCCAGAGAGAATGGAGCTTAAACACTGGTCTAAATGCTGCCTCCCAGAGAGAATAGAGCCTAAACACTGGTCTAAATGCTGCCTCCCAGAGAGAATAGAGCTTAAACACTGGTCTACATGCTGCCATCCAGAATCAATAGAGCCTAAACACTGGTCTACATGCTGCCATCCAGAATCAATAGAGCCTAAACACTGGTCTACATGCTGCCATCCAGAGAGAATGGAGCTTAAACACTGGTCTAAATGCTGCCTCCCAGAGAGAATAGAGCCTAAACACTGGTCTAAATGCTGCCTCCCAGAGAGAATAGAGCTTAAACACTGGTCTACATGCTGCCATCCAGAATCAATAGAGCCTAAACACTGGTCTACATGCTGCCATCCAGAATCAATAGAGCCTAAACACTGGTCTACATGCTGCCATCCAGAGAGAATGGAGCTTAAACACTGGTCTAAATGCTGCCTCCCAGAGAGAATAGAGCCTAAACACTGGTCTAAATGCTGCCTCCCAGAGAGAATAGAGCTTAAACACTGGTCTACATGCTGCCATCCAGAATCAATAGAGCCTAAACACTGGTCTACATGCTGCCATCCAGAATCAATAGAGCCTAAACACTGGTCTACATGCTGCCATCCAGAGAGAATGGAGCTTAAACACTGGTCTAAATGCTGCCTCCCAGAGAGAATAGAGCCTAAACACTGGTCTAAATGCTGCCTCCCAGAGAGAATAGAGCTTAAACACTGGTCTACATGCTGCCATCCAGAATCAATAGAGCCTAAACTCTGGTCTAAATGCTGCCTCCCAGAGAGAATAAAGCCTAAACTCTGGTCTAAATGCTGCCATCCAGAGAGAATAGAGCCTAAACTCTGGTCTAAATGCTGCCATCCAGAATCAATAGAGCCTAAACACTGGTCTAAATGCCGCCACCCAGAGAGAATAGAGCTTAAACACTGGTCTACATGCTGCCATCCAGAATCAATAGAGCCTAAACACTGGTCTAAATGCTGCCACCCAGAGAGAATAGAGCTTAAACACTGGTCTACATGCTGCCATCCAGAATCAATAGAGCCTAAACACTGGTCTACATGCTGCCATCCAGAATCAATAGAGCCTAAACACTGGTCTACATACTGCCATCCAGAGAGAATAGAGCTTAAACACTGTTCTACATGCTGCCATCCAGAGAGAATAGAGCTTAAACACTGGTCTACATGCTGCCATCCAGAGAGAATAGAGCTTAAACACTGGTCTAAATGCTGCCATCCAGAGAGAATGGAGCTTAAACACTGGTCTAAATGCTGCCTCCCAGAGAGAATAAAGCCTAAACTCTGGTCTAAATGCTGCCATCCAGAATCAATAAAGCCTGAACTCTGGTCTAAATGCTGCCATCCAGAATCAATAGAGCCTAAACTCTGGTCTAAATGCTGCCTCCCAGAGAGAATAGAGCTTAAACACTGGTCTACATGCTGCCATCCAGAATCAATAGAGCCTAAACTCTGGTCTAAATGCTGCCATCCAGAGAGAATGGAGCTTAAACACTGGTCTAAATGCTGCCTCCCAGAGAGAATAGAGCCTAAACTCTGGTCTAAATGCTGCCATCCAGAATCAATAGAGCCTAAACACTGGTCTAAATGCTGCCACCCAGAGAGAATAGAGCTTAAACACTGTTCTACATGCTGCCATCCAGAGAGAATAGAGCTTAAACACTGGTCTACATGCTGCCATCCAGAGAGAATAGAGCTTAAACACTGGTCTAAATGCTGCCATCCAGAATCAATAGAGCCTAAACACTGGTCTACATGCTGCCATCCAGAGAGAATAGAGCTTAAACACTGGTCTACATGCTGCCATCCAGAGAGAATAGAGCTTAAACACTGGTCTACATGCTGCCATCCAGAGAGAATAGAGCTTAAACACTGGTCTAAATGCTGCCACCCAGAGAGAATAGAGCTTAAACACTGGTTTACATGCTGCCATCCAGAATCAATAGAGCCTAAACACTGGTCTACATGCTGCCATCCAGAGAGAATAGAGCTTAAACACTGGTCTAAATGCCGCCACCCAGAGAGAATAGAGCTTAAACACTGGTCTACATGCTGCCATCCAGAATCAATAGAGCCTAAACACTGGTCTACATGCTGCCATCCAGAGAGAATAGAGCTTAAACACTGGTCTAAATGCCGCCACCCAGAGAGAATAGAGCTTAAACACTGTTCTACATGCTGCCATCCAGAATCAATAGAGCCTAAACTCTGGTCTACATGCTGCCACCCAGAGAGGATGACTAATGACGGAAACTGAACAGTGACCAGTAAATTGGTGGTCTTCCTTCCGCAGCGCATGCTGGAGGAGCTGGAGGACGTCGGTCTACGAGTGGACAACGTGAAGGATCAGGCCATCATTCTCATGACGAGCAGGGGCCCCGCCTGCCGGGACGTGGTGGAGCCCAAATTGGCTGAGCTCAACTGTAACTTTGACAAAGTGTCCCAGCACCTCAGAACGGCCCAGGTACGCAAGCATGAACACATGAACACAGGTCCGAGGCCTCTCAAACTCACGGGCTGCATGCCACGGTCTGTTCTTGTGTTTTGGAATGCAGATGATGGCCAGTCTGGAGTCAGGTGGAGTAGACCTGAACCAGAACGTCCCTCAGGTACAAGAAACAATAGTCAGAGCTGTGAGGGACAACTTTCACAAGTCATGTGTGTGTACATATATATATACTTTCTGACCATTGTTCAAGTCCAGCCCATTTATGACATTGACATGTTGTATTTATTTATTTTATTTATTTACTTAAAAAGGATCCCCATTAGTTGACACCGTGGCATCAGGTAGTCTTCCTGGGGTCCGGGATTACACGTATCAACTCAAATCATGAAAGCACGATATGTACATATCCACAAAACATATCCACACAGAACATCATATCAGAATACTTCAACAAACTTTACATTCATGTAATCATCGTCAAAACCATATTTTAATGTATTTTAAGGAGCTCTGCCTAAAGATTTTATCTCATCGAGATTTTATCTCATCGAGACTAATTTCTGAGTCTGAACGTGACAAATATTGCACCTGCACTAAGATGTGTGTGTTTGTGTTTTCTGAGTGTGTGTGTTTGTGTTTGATTCTCTTTTGGACTCATTAGGTCCTTCACAGCCAGGAGCTCAGAGAGGAGCGTG
Organism: Brachionichthys hirsutus; assembly: GCF_040956055.1. Taxonomy (NCBI): domain Eukaryota; kingdom Metazoa; phylum Chordata; class Actinopteri; order Lophiiformes; family Brachionichthyidae; genus Brachionichthys; species Brachionichthys hirsutus. Next base: position 237,724 of record NW_027180386.1, on the reverse strand, counting down.
AGCCTCAGAGTCTTCCAGCGGAGGCGCTGGTCCTCAGTGAGGTGGAGAGCCTCCAGGCCCAGCCCCAGGCCCAGCTCCAGGCCCAGCTCCAGGCCCAGCCCCAGGCCCAGCTCCAGGCCCAGCCCCAGGCCCAGCTCCAGGCCCAGCTCCAGCCCCAGGCCCAGCTCCAGGCCCAGCTCCAGGCCCAGCTCCAGGCCCAGGCCCAGGCCCAGGCCCAGCTCCAGGCCCAGCTCCAGGCCGAGCTGAAGCATCTGCAGCAGCAGCAGGACCCAGCCGGAGTAGCCGAAGACGCCATCCAGACGGTTTGTCTGGAGCATTTTCATTCCGTTCCTCCATTTTGGGTGAATGCTCGTGTTTGATTTGGTAAGATACGACTGCAGGCGATGCAGCGCCGTGTTGCAGCATCAGCACCTCTGTAGAGGAAGCGCTGCGTGATGTTTCTGCCTTGCTCTGGGCTGCCACCTGATCAGACAAGTATCTTCTTATTTGGCATTAGTGTCGCTAAACTGATCCGTAGCGGTCCAAAGCAAGGCTCCGTCCGCGTGCTTCCGTTCTTACTGACTGTCAGTCGTCATGTACGATGTGCTGAAGGCTGCTGCAGTCTCTTCATGTGAAAGCCTTCTTTACGCCAGATGGACGAGGAGAAAGCTGGAGTGGAGGACCTGCTGAGAAGAGGAGAGGAACTGCTGCAGCAGGCTTCAGACGAGGGCCAGAGGGAGGAGCTGAGACCTCTGCTGCTCCGGCTGCAGGGCCAGTATTCAGCTCGCAGGGTGAGCTGCTCAGAGGACATCTTGTTTCTGGTCCGTGCGTAGGTGCTCATCTGCCTCATTGCCTGTCGTACGCTGGCACGGCTGGGCTGCTCTAGGAGTTGCGGGTGCTGCGAGACAGGCAGGAGGACATCTCTGTGGACTCGTCTTCTCACGCCCGGACAGAGCAGATGAGACCACCTCCAGCTGAGGTGTGGAATGCGCACATCATAAGCACAGTCTGCGCAGACACGCTAGGAACTAGAACTGTGTGGTGTTGATGCTAGCCTAGCATAATGTACCCCTGATTTCATCATCTGCATATCCTCTGTTCTTCTCCCTCACCTGTGGAACAGGAGCTGACGTCCGTGGAGAGCAGCAGCGCTCCTTCACTCGGGCCCTCCGACTACCTGCTAGACGTGAACAAAGCGCTGCTCGCCATGGCTGATAATGAGCTGCTTCTGAACTCCAGCGAGCTCAGCGAGGGGCGCTACGAAAACCTGTCCAACCAGGAGGATGTGCTGAGGGTGGGTCGACAGTTCATCGTCCCGTTCCTCTTTGTCATTGTGAGCACAGCGTCCTCACAGCTGTGGTGGTGAGGACAGCCATGATGGACGGCTTAGAGACAGTGGTGAGGACAGCCATGATGGACGGCTTAGAGACAGTGGTGAGGACAGCCATGATGGACGGCTGAGAGACAGTGGTGAGGACAGCCGTGATGGACGGCTTAGAGACGGTGGTGAGGACAGCCATGATGGACGGCTGAGAGACAGTGGTGAGGACAGCCATGATGGACGGCTTAGAGACAGTGGTGAGGACAGCCATGATGGACGGCTGAGAGACAGTGGTGAGGACAGCCGTGATGGACGGCTTAGAGACGGTGGTGAGGACAGCCATGATGGACGGCTGAGAGACAGTGGTGAGGACAGACATGATGGACGGCTTAGAGACAGTGGTGAGGACAGCCGTGATGGACGGCTTAGAGACAGTGGTGAGGACAGCCATGATGGACGGCTTAGAGACAGTGGTGAGGACAGACATGATGGACGGCTCAGAGACAGTGTCTCTGAGGAAAAGACAGGAGGCGGAGCTAGAAGTGGAGGAGATGAAGATGCTGAGGTTCTCCTTGGGAGTGTCCAGGTTGGACAGGATTAGAAATGAGACAATAAGAGGGACAGTGAAGGTTAGACGTTTTGGAGACAAGGTCAGAGAGACCAGACTTTGATGGTTTGGACATGTCCAGAGGAGAGACAGGGACTATATCGGTAGAAGGATGCTGAGGATGGAACTGCCAGGGAACAGGACTAGAGGACGACCCAGGAGGAGAGACATGGACGTAGTGAGGGAGGACATGAGAGTGGCTGGTGTTGGGGAGGACGATGCAAAGGACAGGGTGAAGTGGAGACGGTTGACTGTCCTGATGGGACACGCTGAAAGTCCCTGCTTGACTATAGAGCCCTAGTGAAGGCTCTGTTCAACACTGGTCTGTTTTTCATGTTGGGTTTTACTCTGCCTTAAAGTGATTGATTTGTTTCTTCTTCTACATTGAATGTCCGGATTATGGCGGGAAGCTTTGAGCAATGGCTTGAATTCATATTCTCCCCTCTTTGTCTTCCGATCAAAGAGCATCAAAGAGAACCTGGAGCGTCTCGGAGGTCGGCTCTCAGATATCCACCAACGCCATCCTGCCGTCGTTCCGGTCGCTTCTCCTGCTGAGGTTTCCCAGATCGGCGACTCGCTCGCTCACCTTAATGCCGAGTGGGACCGGGTCAACCGCGTGTACGGCCAGCGCAAAGGGTTGGTGCACCGACCCCGTGACCTCGACTCGACCCTGAGCTGCTGCTTTCAGACGCTAACATGCGTTTCAGGATGGGCTCTCAGCTAGCGGAGACACACACATCGAAACAATGTCTGCTCACACACAAACACACACGGGGTCACCTTGACGACGATCACCACAGCATAAACCGCCGACGGTTGCTGAGCACGGTGTAGTAGAATAAACCCGTAAGCTCATTTTGAACGGGCAGCCTCCGGGCGTCATTACAAATCGTTTGTTTGGTGGAGCTGCTCGTCCAGACCTCCACCGATCTGAGGAAATGGTGGCTCGTCAGCGAGAACGACCTTTTTATTCGCTGAATGTTTTAAGTAATGGGCTGCTCGGCCTATGCTGATTTATTTCATAGCCCCTCCGTGTCCCTTTGGTTGTCCTCACTTTCCTGCTGTCTGATACAGAATAACACTGTAAATGGTGACATTTTCCAGTGGATGACCTTGATTGTCCTTGAAGAAACGAGGACTTTTTATTCTGTTCTATATGAAACAGACACTTGGCATTAAATAAGAAATCAGATCCAGAACCCACCGTCAGATCAAGAGCTCTGTTTAGAGCCCGTCCCCCTCGTGTCACAGACATTCCTCTTACGGCCGGCGTGGGTTTGATTCTGCTTGCTTCCCCGTGCGCTCCAGAATTTCCCGTCGTCGCTTCAGCAGTCCGCCGTCTCCAAAATAACGCGAGTCCGAGCTTTGCATGCACTCATGTTCTTCATTCTCGCAGAAGGGAAACGTTAGGAATAAAAAACCTAAAACCGAATTAATAAGCACAAACGTGAGAACATTTCTTTGGTATTTGTAGTGGAAGGAAAGGACGCGTTTGTCAGTGACGGTGGCTGGACAAACACTGCTGTGGTCACTCCTTCCTTCCTTCCTGGGTGTTGTGCAGGAGTTTCGACCGTGCTGTGGCGGAGTGGAGGCGGTTCCATTGTGGTATGAATGAGCTCAGCCAGTGGCTGACGGACACGGAGACGCTGCTGTCCGAGGGCGGCGGCTGCGATGGACAGCTGGACCGGGACTCTGCCCGACGACATCAGGAGGTCAGTGAAGTCGGTCTGGGTGTGTGCTTCGGTGCCTCGGAGGCATTTAAAAGTCTCAGAAATACTGAATGTGCTTCTTTTGTCGTTGTCTCTTTCTTTCATGGCATCCCACCTTTACCATCATATATATTCTGATGAGTTAAATAGAACCGCGTGCTCCTGCAGTGGTTCCCAGACCTTCTCTGCTGCCCCCCAACCCCAGATCAGGACATGCACACATACACATATTTTGTTTTCAGACTCCAAATGGAATTAATACAAACCTCAACCGGATTGGTTGCTACAGGCAAACTACAAGACATAAATAACAAAATAGCAAACCGCATTTACAGTTTATTATTACTGTCGGCATTTACCTGCTGCGTAGTTTCCATTATTTCTTATGGAAAATATAGTTTCGGTTTCCAAACAAATCTGTTTTCACACAATATTATGGAATGAATTATGTTCCGCTGTTTTTACATTTACCTGTGCAATCATTGTTACAGGTTTCTTTTGTTTTTATATTCAACATCCAAGCATCCGACCTTTGCTGTTTTAAAACTTGAACAACTCCCTGAGAGGGGACCCCCCCCCCCCCCCCCAGAAATCTAAAGGTTTGCTGTTCCAAAATGACACCTTTAATCCTCACATCTTTTCGGTGACTGGTGTGAATGCTAAATGGAATGCACTTAAACAGCTTTTTCACACCCATTGATTCACGCACTCACTGCTGACATGCAAAGCCCACCAGGGCAGTCGGTGTCTTGCTCAAGGACACTTCAACATGGAGACAGTCAGCGCTGGGATTCGAACCACTCTACCGTCTCGGCCACAGCCGCCTGCTCCATGCTGCAGAGCTTCTCAAATCCAATATCCAGCTTTGATCTGTATTAATGTTTGATTGAGGCCACATCAGAAAGATCATCTCACATCGGTTTGATGTGGCAAAAGGAAGACGTACGGCCGGGGGGGCCGTTCTCCAGTCCAACCCAAAATGCAGCCGGTGTCTGACTGGAACTGCAGCCTGGGGTGGTGTTGCACCGACGGGCTCACGGATCCAGTCCTATTCTTTGGGATTCTGAATCAGGAACTATTTCTGGAAGTGTTTCTGCAGGGCAGAGATGTGTGCTCCCATACGAGGGATCACCGTGTTCTGCAGCTTGTCTTCAACCAATGGCCCATGTGAGAACCTGAAGCCGTTCGTTTCCACGTCTCCAGTGTTCTGATCAATGACCTGATTTGATCTGCCAGATTTGGGAGGTGTGCAACTTCAAATCCACTAAGCTTAATGAGGGACGTTTTACAGTCCACGGAGTTGACGTGGGTCATCCCATCGGGACGCCAGTGCTGCGCCGTGTATCATGCAGTGCCTCGGCTGCACATTGGGGGGAGACCCTCCCCATTTCCCAGCCATAGCAGATCCCCACACAGCCCCCCCATTTCAGATCGCCCTCTTTTAAGAAGAGCCGGTGGTTTTAAACAGTTCTTCTGCGGTGGCTCTTCCAGGAACTGGTTTGCAGAAAACGAATCCCTCCCTCATGCCACCTCCATCGCTGAATCTTCCATGCGTTATCAATAAACAGCCTTTGTGACGGTCAGTGTCTTCATCCGTCTGCAGCTGCTCCTGCTACATGCTGTTGGACCGAGGAATAGCCCTTCGTTTGAATCCATGTCCACGGCACAGGGAAGCATCAATTCCTCCCGTTCTGTGTGGCGTTTTACACCGAGGCAGCTTCATAGGAGCATTTACCGACACGACCTGCAGCTTTAGTAAAGAGAGACCGCCGTGCACGGCAGGTGACGCGTTCTTGTCTGATTAAACTCAACTGGCTCGTCTTTGTGCTCTGGATGGATCGTCTCCAAGTGTTCGGCTTCAGGCTGTCGGAAGGTCGACTTACGACAGACGACACACTCGGCCGCTCCTCATTACCCACCGTTGTGCAGGAGAACCCAGCAGGTGTCGTCACATTTCCTGGTCTTTGCCTTTGAAGCTTCGTCCTCCTCTTGTTCTGTTTCATGCTGGAGCCCCGTCAATAACGTGTCCATGTTGAGCTGGCACAGTGTGACTGATGGATCGATTCATTCGATTCATTCCTCCCGTTGGTGATGTCAGACAGGAGACGATGACATCCTGTTCCCAAAGGAGAACTCTGTGCTGCTACACAAACACAAGAAATGAGGTTATTACAAAAGCTGCACAATGATTTCCAAAGGGAATGCAGATCGCTACCGTTATGGGCGTGATTCGTAACGCTCCGTCTTTACGCGATTCACATTAGCTGACGCACCCTTTAGTGGACTTAACAATTACTCATTCTACTTTATGGCTCTGTCTTGGCAAGTTAGATCGTTATTAGTGGGAGTGGCGGTTTGGCAGCTTAAACCTTGACGTTCCACACATAATGGCGACTGGTCGGTGGACGTCAGCAGGAGGCTTTGGCCTGGAGTCTCTCATTCATCCGTTCATCCTACAGGAGCTGGAAGAGGGGCTTTCCAGCCGCCAGCCCATCATGGCCATGCTGACCTGCACCGGGGAGCACATCATTGGGCAGCTGACCCCCCCTGAGGGATCCCTGCTTGAAGAGAAGCTAAAGACCCTTGGCCAGCGTTGGCGAGCCGTCAACCGGCAGGCCCTTAAGAGACAGCGCAGGTAACGTTACTGCTGCGTGGCGACGGCATTCACGCAAATGAACAGAGACGTTTGTTTCATCGTCAGGCTGGCTGGGGGAGAGCTGGCCATGTCGGACCTGGTGTGGAAGCGCGAGCAGCTGGCGACATGGCTGCAGCAGGCAGAAAACGCTGTTGGCTCCTTACCTGCCGCTGCTACCGACAGAAACCTCAAAGAACTGAAGGTACGGCTCAAACCACGGCTGAGCTCGTCTTCTGGAGTCCGGCTGCAGCCCGCTCAGACTGTCAGCAAGGTGTTCAAACTATTACTCAATGTTTGTGTCTTCACCCCATCAAACATGGACTTCCTGACCTCTTGGCTTACGTTAGTTTTGTTGCGTGAACACATCAGTCGATGTCTGCTGAAGCAGAGCCTGCCGCGTTCTCTTTCCCTGCAGGCCCTTGCAGAGGAAACGGATGCTCAGAACGAGCGCCTCGGATGGCTGAACAAACACGCCCCTCAGATCCTGGCCAGCCCGAGTGTCAACCCTCAGAGCAGAGACCAACATGTTGGCAAACTGAGAGCCATCAACCTCAGCTGGAGCAAGGTGTGCAGCATCGTGGCCCCCACGGCGTTCATCCTGCCTCCCCTCCGCCATCGCTGCTCCACCCGCTCTCGCCTCTTCCCTCTGCAGGTAACGCATGAACTGCTGGAAAAGGTGGGCGAGGTGGAGGCTGACCTGCAGAGCCACGCCCAGTTCCAGGACCGAATGAGCAGACTCACTGACTGGATCATCGTCACGCACCAGACGATTGTGACCAGGGGCCTGAACTCGGCCCAAGCGCAGGTAGGATGTCTGACGACGGGTCGCAGCAACACGGCTCACTTCACTGGAGATCTGAATCCCAAACAACGGCCGTCTGTTTGACTCGTTCGCCCGCTGTAGGCTCTGGATGTCTCCATGAAGGACAGGAAGACGGACCTGGAGGAACTGCTGGCTCATTCTATAGAGCTGCAGAGACGACAGCAGCTGCTGCCTCATGAAAAGGTTCCATGTTGCACCTTCAGAGACCGCCAATCTGCTTTAGGCTGTTTGATGTCCTTTAATTATTATTATTAACTATTCAGGATATATCGTCTTCAGTCTGTCCATCTGTCCGTCTGTAAGAGCGTATCTCTCAAACTAGACACTCTGGCTTCACCGAACTTTACGCACACGTATTTGTGACTTTTAGTATTGACATTTTTTCATCACGTTTTCCGTGGAAGGATATTTTTAGGGTGATCTTTAGAATGGAGAGCTGGTCCTCACTTAACGGCGTTAAGGAACTTAAGGAAGACTCGGAGCTGCGACGGGCTTTCCGAAATATAAAAGCGTAGGTCTATTGAGGAGGAATCGCTGTTAGCACCAGCGGAATGCGCCGGCCGCTGTGTGAGTACGTACATAATGTTCCGTACGCCGCCAGGGGAACACAAGTCACAGGAAGGGGAGGAGCCAAGACGTGACAAACAGTAGTTTTTAATTCTTGTCCCCTTTTAGAAGAGTATTTCATTCGCCCTGGGAACGTTGTTCTCCCATTCCAGAATGTGCTCACTCACAGACAGTTCCTCTGAGACACTATCCAAACGGGAATATCAGGAAACGCCTGTTCATCATCATATCTGAACCTCTGTGCTCCGATGAGGCCACTCCTCATCCACGCTCACTCCTGCGGGCTGCGCGGTCCAAAATAAACCCCTTCCCTCTCCCTCTCTGAAATCAACAATAAGGATCGGGCCTGTTTCACGAGTTTAGTTTTTAACATAATTCTGTTGAACCACACTTCAAAGGCAACGTCTGATTTCCATTGGTTCATTTTCCTAGAATTTTTATTTATTATTACTTCTTTCAGGTTAAAGTTATTTCTGTGACCACTGTGGGTTTTCTTTCATTAACTGAGGGGTACCAACAATGTTCTCCACGTGTGTATAATAAATGATATACAGTATTACTGTAATATAAATGTTACAGTAATACTGTAGCGGTGCGCAGGAGACGGGAGGAAGAGCTGGATCATCGGAAGCTCGCTCGCGTCTCAAATTTATGCGCAAAGCAAATATTGCTCGCAAGCTGGCTCGTGTGTCAAAGCGCTCGTACGTCGAGGTATTACTGTATGCATAATATATATACCATAAGCGATATCTATCATATGTACAGTATAAATGGCCTATACGTATGCAAATATCTACATTTCTTGATCACTCCGATGTCTGCCAAGTTGTCTGTTTTGTTCAGCGACGGGGTCTTTGGAACTTAACGCCTGCACTGTGTATACTGATGCAGCGCTGGTAGGATACCAGGGCATGGTGGTGCTATCGATCAGCTGGAAGCGCTCAGTCATTCGTTTTCTGTGTGCTCCATGTGTGCAGAGTGAGGTGGAGCAGCTGGCGGCTGATTGGAAAGCTCTGGATGGTCAACTGAGAGAATCTCTCCAGCCGCCCACGTCTCCAAGGACGCCGCGTCAGCGCAGCGTCCAGCACCAGCAGCTCGGTAACGATATTTAAGAAGCGTCCCCCTCCTTTCGGTATCGTGAGGCATTGAGGCATTGAGACTTTGATGAGACATGGGTCAGTAACAGGAAACGTAACATCGAGAGTCAGGGGGCCGTGCTGGTTGATGACACTGAAACGAGGCTTGATGCTTCAGGCACGCTGATCAGTCGGACTGTCTGTGCACGTTATGCATCTCCCCCCCCCCCCACCTTGCTCTCAGTGTCTGCGGTCCCTTCAGCCGTGCAGATGGCCAGCTTGGTGAGCGAGGACCCGTACCACCAAACCCCGCACACGCCAGACACGGTGGCGCCCACAGACCTCAACGAGACGGCCACCGAGCTGGCCGACTGGCTGCTCCTCATCACACAGATGCTTAAGTCTAACATTGTGACCGTGGGGGACACGGAGGAGATCCGGATCACCATGGGACGCCTGCAGGTGATGGGACAGCCGGATGAGCTAAACGTTACGAGTGTCTCAACGTGCACGTGTGCTTCGTTCTGGCAGGTAACAAAGAGTGACCTGGAGCAGCGTCACCCACAGCTAGAGGACATTTTCACCCTGGCACAGAACATCAAGAACAAGACCTCCAATGTGGATGTTCGGACGTCGATTACAGAGAAATGTACGTTAAAGCAGGACGAACGTAGAATGTCCCCACATACATAAGAAGCTGTCACTAACTTCCTGTTTCTAGTGGAAAGGGTACGCAGCCAGTGGGACAGCACTCAGCATGGTGTTGAGATGCGACTTCAACAGCTGGACAACATGATTGGCCACAGTAATGAGTGGGAGGAGCAGAGGAAGGAGGTGAAGGCCCTCCTCGGGCACGCTGACGGACGCTTCCTCACCCTCCTCCAGCAGCCCAGAGATCCGCTGACCAAGCAGCTTGCTGATAACAAGGTCACGGAAACGATTGTCTGCTTAACTCTCCGTGAGGTCGAGGCTTCCTGAAGCTGAATCTCTCTGAAACTGCAGACGAAACATTTACTCGGTTCGCTCTTTGAATGGAGAGAAACATTTCTGAGCCAAACTTTATTTAGTAAACTATTAGAAGTCCTTTATAAACAGGGGTGCGCATAACTGGTACGCATGCACGGCAGCAATTTGGAACGCGTAACGCCGCATGCGCGTACCTGACAGTTTCCTTGGCAACACAACAATTACACCTGCAAACCTGCAAGACATTGAGCAGCTTCTTTGGTGCTTTGCCACCAACAAAGAAACGCCAGCCAGCGTGAGAAATGGCTGCAGGATGTACCGCGGCTTGAAGCTAACGGCGGGCACACTGAAATGTGGTGCAAGGTTTGCCGCTCGCAGCCTCAGACTAGACGAGTGCTCTTGGGGGAGACACCGAGGACAGTGGGGGAGACACTGAGGACAGTGGGGGAGACACAGTAACCCTGAAACAGTTCTGCACACCCCTGATTATAAAGCTGTACAAGGTGGGAATCGTTAAATCAACAACATTCGTACTCCCACG
>NW_027180386.1:212500-222500 GCF_040956055.1 Brachionichthys hirsutus | reverse complement strand
AACCTTTTGCGTTCTCTTGCTAACAGACGGACGCTGGTGATGACATCACCTCCGCCTCGGCCAAGGTACCAAATAAAACAAATGTACTAGAAATACTCACTTATGTTACGCTAGCTCTGCAGGAGCCGAGCGTCTGCGCTTCCTGGTCACCTGACTGAATGTGACTCCGCCCTTTTGTTCATCGTGGTCATGTTCATCACATCTGGTTCCTAAAGATCTGTCGGTTTCCTGCATTGGTAGTTTGAGAGCCTTAAAAAAAGCCCTTGACCTTTCCCTCCCACCTTCTCTCTTCTTCCATTTTTTCTTTTTCTCATCTTTTACTTCCACCTCCATTTTAAATTAATCGTTTCTCCCTCTCTCTCTCTCTCTCTCTCTCTCTCTCTCTCTCTCTCTCTGTATGTAGAGTTGCAAAGTAGGAGGAGCTGCTTGCATATATTTTCACTGAGTTTCTGAAATGAAACTAGAATCTGATGGATGACTGAGCGGTTCTATAGATGAGGTTGTACGCGGGGCAGACGGGGCGGACGGGGCAGACGGGGCGGACGGGGCAGACGGGGCAGACGGGGCGGACGGGGCAGACGGGGCGGACGGGGCAGACGGGAGACGGGGCAGACGGGGCGGACGGGGCGGACGGGGCAGACGGGGCAGACGGGGCAGACGGGGCAGACGGGGCGGACGGGGCGGACGGGGCGGACGGGGCAGACGGGGCGGACGGGGCGGACGGGGCGGACGGGGCAGACGGGAGACGGGGCAGACGGGGCGGACGGGGCGGACGGGGCAGACGGGGCAGACGGGGCAGACGGGGCAGACGGGGCGGACGGGGCGGACGGGGCGGACGGGGCAGACGGGGCAGACGGGGCAGACGGGGCAGACGGGGCAGACGGGGCAGACGGGGCAGACGGGGCAGACGGGAGACGGGGCAGACGGGGCAGACGGGGCAGACGGGGCAGACGGGGCGGACGGGGCGGACGGGGCGGACGGGGCAGACGGGGCAGACGGGGCAGACGGGGCAGACGGGGCAGACGGGGCAGACGGGGCAGAGAGGCTGCTTCATAGGCTTTTCTGGACATTTCCAAAGTGTCTCGCACCAATTCCTCCTTGACTAAACGTGTTTAGGTTCCTGTCATCGTATTTAGTGTAAGCTTGTGCTTCTGGGGCTAATTCTGTGTGCTTGGGGGGGGGGGGGGGTCCATGGCCATAGGCCATCGGAGCCGCAGCCAATTAAAAACACTTTTATATTGCAATTCATCCGAAATCTACTCCATCTCAAAGCCAGCTGATTGATGCAGACACAGCTGACGTATCGTGCGTGTGTGTGTGTGTGCGTGTGCGCGTGCGTGTGTGTGTGTGGATGCACTGACGTTCATCAATGATGTGACTTTACTTCTGTAAGCGTCTGCCAGTCACTGATTCTTCTGTGGCAGAATTGAGTGGGACGGTCTATTTCCTGGAGGAACCCCTCCCTCTCCGTAGCGCTGCTTCTGTCCACCGGGTTCTTGCTCCGTTTCCTTTTCTCTTATCCTCCCTCCTCTGCTGCTGTCGATCCGTAAAGGAGTTGAACATCTCTCTATTCCTCTCTTTCTTTGACCCCCCCCCCCCCCCCCCCCTGCTTTCGTCCAACCGCATTCGTCCAGCTTTGGTCCCTTCTCCCGGTGCGACGCGCTCCTTCCTTTCGTGGAGGAGAAAGTGAGCTTGGCGACTCGTCCTGCTGACTGAAGAGAGAGAGCGCCTGAGAGAGGGAGGAGAGAGCTAGTTGTGGTTGCGCTCACTTTTTGCAGCGTGCGTGCATGTGTGACGAGACGGGGGCATGCTGAGGCGAGTACGCTTGCGAGTGTGTGTGTGTGTGTGTGTGTGTGAGCTCATCACCTCAGCTTCTCTGGGGTCTGGTCGGCTGGCTGGGCGAGGGAGAGGGAGAGGGCGAGCGATGAGTCGGGTCGGGCTCTGCTAGCATGCAGATCAGGAGCCGGCTGCTTGAGACGTGGAGCAGTCGTAGGATGATGGCCGTGGTCAGGACCTCCCTCCAGAAGGTGGTGGTCTTCCTCCACCGGCTCCAGAGGATGGCCATCTCCTCGCCACGCTACCAGAAACTCTGCAAGGTGAGCGGGACTCCAGCTGGAGGACAGCTTGTCTTTGTTGAAACTTGTTTTTTGTCTTTGATGACAGTTTCAGGGACGCTTGAAGCGTGTTTCAGATGCTTCTGAGCTTTTCTTTGTGCTCCAGTAATAAACGAGGCGCTTGTTTCAGTAAATACCTCGACGTAACGCTTTGCTTTGAGCTGCGTGTAAAACTCATAATAAAAGCACATTTAAACTGTGATCAGTGTTGATTTGGTTGATTCTGTATTTTGTTTGCAGTTATTTTATAGATTTCAGTTCCGAGCTCGGTCCAGGAACGAACCCGGCCGGTAGGTCGAGGTGTCGCTGTGTTTATTGACGAGCCGTCGCTTATCGAGGCGTCGTGTTGTGAGCTGGACTGCCACGGCTCCTCCGTGCACGTGCTTTCTGTCGCTCACCGTATCCGGCCACAGAGCGGAACCGGGACCGAGCGTTTAGTAACTCGTACTTATCCTCCGACTTTGTGAAAGTGTTCTGCTCTGGAACCCGTCCCGGCTGAAGGAAGGTTCGGGTTCGCTTCGCTGTGCACGCCGTTGACCTGATCTCAGTCAGAGGGCGGCGGCGACCAGCTGTTGAGGTTTAACAGTGAGAGGCGAGTGACGAGGTTTCAGTTAATCCATCCTTAGTCCATAAATCCATTGCGCTTTAATGCTCCGCCCAGTTTCCCTTCGTATGCTTTTGAGGTTTCATTAACTTCTCTCATGTCTGAAAAAAATGAAATGCAGAATAGCAATCTGGAAATAAAGTCGGTGTGCACAACGATCGGGAATAATCTTCCTGCTTTATTTGTTCTCCTTTCACACATTCTGGAAGCATTTTGAGACTCTCTCTTCAACCTTCTGGAACTTGAAGCCGTTCTGCTGCCCAGTGTGGACGGAGCGACGGCTCCTGAAGCCGACGCTCGCTCTCTGTCTGTCGGGCTGGACTGCATCTGGACCGGTGGGCGGCGCCAGTCCTTCCCTACGCGGTTCGGCCTTCCCTTGGGGGAGTCGGTGATACGGGACTTGATTTGGGGTGCTTGATGATGTGATCCGGCCATTCTTCCTGCTTCATGGCTGTGCTAATCCTAACACGGCCTGGCTCGGTTCTCTCTCTGGATAACAAGCGCATAAATAAACTGGCCCCTCACACGGTAACACCTCGACATGCGAGCGTTCCGAGGTACGAGCCAGCCCGAGCAATGTTTTGAGCCCGAGCGTGCTTCCGGATGGGGACGAGAGCCCAAAGGCGAAGCTCTCCATTTACCGGTCAATCTCCGTTCCGACCCTTACCTGAGGTCACGATCTTTGGGGAGTGACCCAAAGAACAAGGTAGCGGGTGCAAGCGGCTGAAATTACCTTCCTCCGTGGGGGGGCTGGGCTCTCCCTGAGCTTGGAGTAGATCAGCCAGATAAGAGGTGGCTCGGTCATCTTATTTATGCGTCCTGGAGGGGCCTCCCTGGTACGGTCTTCTGGGCACGTCCCACCGGGAGGAGACCACAGGGAAGACCCAGGACACGCTGGAGAGACGATGTATGTCAGCTTGCCTTGGAACGCCCCCCCCCCCCCGACCCCGCCCCGGATAAGCGGTTAGAAGATGGATGATTCAAAACATTTTTATTACGTCCTGAGATTATTGCCGTCGTCTCGGTGTGTGTGTGTGTGTGTGTGTGTGTAGAGACACGCCCCTGACTTCGGGCCTCACGTCCAGCTCTCCCTCTGTCTCCTGCATGCGTCAAAGAAGAAGAGCAGAGTGGGTAACGTTTATTTTTGTGGTAATGTTCCGGTGAAAACTGCCAAAAATGTTTTATTGTGTGCTAAAAACGCTACCTTGGGTTACCATGGTAACGTGCATGCAGAAACAGGAATGAGGGACGCTGTCCTGCAGCATCTGTTTGATGTTTTGACCAAAGTCTGTCACAGATATTTCATATCAGTGTTTGGGAACTGCGTTATCTTGTGGAGAAAGTGTAGAATATGTGAATATGTCTCATTTAAGATGATTAATGGCTGGTGATTGAATAACATCTACAACGTCAGAGGCATTTAGTTGTCTTTCTCTGTTTCCCATGCTTTGCTTGCGTCGTGTGTGTGTGTGTGTGTGTGTGTGTGTGTCCTCAACACCATTCATCATGTTGATGTTTCATAAAGAGCTGTGACGTCTTTGCAAACAGAAGCGATTTAACTTGCATAGTTTTATTTGTTGTGGAAATTGTTTTGCTCTCCAGTTGAAAGCAATAATTCATTGATGAGTCTGTTGCGTATTGGAGCGTTTTTGCATAGCTGTAGTCCCCCCCCCGAACCCAGCTGATTGGCTCGTTATTAAACCCAGCCACTGTCTTGTGGACGAGGCGACCTCGGTTGCATCGGGTGTAGCTGAAGCCTATCCCAGCTGGCTGTGGGCGCGAAGCGGGGCTCATTATTAAATAGCGTCCGATTTGGTTCTTAATCATCCTGCTTGCGTGCCAGTGAGTGCTCCGCCTCTTTGACTCCGCCCCCCTCCTGCTCTCATTACTGTGGCATTGGCTCCGGTAGAAACGGCCCTGAAGCGACGATGTCGAGGTCATGACTCATCTTTCTTTCTGCATTCCGCCTGCCTCCGTTTAAGGCTCGCTGCCACCTCAGCACCGGGAGCCCACTTATTCGGAAGCGTTAGCATTAGCCGCTAGCACCTCAGGGTCATCCAAACTATTTTCCACTTGCACCCTCTCCTCGCCTCGCTGCTGGCCTGGCTGATGAATCACGCTGCGATTATTGTGTGGAAATAGATTCATGCATGCAGATAATTTCAATCCATCAAGATGGTATTATTATATTATAAAGCCGAACGACAGAAAGACAAGGATCAACTCCAAATCAAAGTTCCATGAGAATCCCAGTGGAAGGGCCTCGCATTGGAAGTCGTGGAGATTTGAACTAGCGCTTCAGTCAGTGATGCAGATCGGGGTTAGGCTCCTCTCCTGGTCGCAGTCGCTGTTCCAGCAGCAAGCAAACATTTAATTAGGACATGAGGAGACACTTGCCGTGCCACCTATCCTGTGCGGGGTAAGGAACTGCATTTTATAGATTTAGATGCAAATAGAAATGGAAAGAAAGCCCCCCCCCCCCACCTCCCTGTCCCTGCTCTGTCTATGCCACATTCTGCTCCCGTCAACACACTCAGCCAGCCGGTAATGCCTGTGTGGGCAGGGGTTGTGTTCTGGTTCGCGTTATATATGGATCCATTAGTGCCTTTCAGACAGAGACGTTAATGTGCTAATGTCTTTGTGCTTTTTCATTTGACTCGCTTCCCAGTGCTGGGAGGGTTTGTAACCATCACATGTTGAATGGCGTGATGGGTGGCCTTTCCTTTGAGAATCAAAGGTTCATTTATTGTGTGTCCTGATTGCATTATTATTGGTTAGATTTTATTTCCCCATTCACAAGTTCGCTTTCTTCTAGTGCAATGAATCATATTCTAAAGACGATGGGTTGGCGTACTCGGTCCTGTTGCTTGTTTTGTCATGCTAGATTTAAGATGGAAATGTTTCAATACTGGGGTTAGGAAGCGATTAGCTTAGCATAAGCTCAGCACAGAAACTATGAACGAAGACATCCTGGGTCTCTCCAAAGTTGAACCGATCACCGTTTAGTTCCTCCAGAATGTATTACTTCCCATATTTCATCATGCTCGCTCAATCCTTCTGACAATATTCAAAAACATCGAACTATAATGTTAGTGGAGTTTTATGCTATGAACATTGAACACAGCCTTGCAACAACTGAAGTACTATTAAATTGTCTTTCAAAGAGCAGATGAAAAAGATAAAGCAATTAAGCCTAACTTCCAGAGCAGTAGTTGGTGATTACACTCATTTCTGCTGGCAGGGAGGTCGCGGCCCCAACTACACTGAGAAATACTGGGAAACTACTCCACAGGTGTAATGTGCCAAATCTACAAAAAAATAAAATCTAAATTGAGCATTTTTCATGGCATGGTGACTTGACTGAAACTCTCTGGCTCGCCTGACATCATGATCCATGGCAAGCCCAGTGTTCCAGGGCCGGATCACGGCACGGCTGAGACGGGATGATACGTACCCACGCGGTCATGCTCGAACTCAAACTCAGGAATGTTGTCCTCCTTTCTTTCCTCTCGATATTATTATTTACCCGTAGGGCAGAATTTATATAAGAATAAATGCTAAATCTGCTGAGAAGCTTTTAATATTACAAAGCCTCATCTGATGTACCGGTATATATATATTTTTTGTGAGTCTATCCTTTACAGTAAGTTTCTAGCAATAAATCTCTCCCTCAACAAGCTTGGACCTTTTTAGGAAAGTCTGTGTTATGTTAATGATTTTCCAGTTTAATCCTGTCTATCAGCACTCCGTATAAAACATTGGGAATTCAAGTCCTTTTGCACCAAAATTAACATTTATATGCACTTTTCAAATGTCATCATATCCACTAAAAATAGGTGATGGACTCCTCCATCGCCAGTGGGCAGATTTGCCTTTGTTTATTTCTGGTGTGTTGACTTTAATTTGTTCTGATTTTTCACTGACTGAATGATTTTCTACCACAGCTTGATCCAAGAGGAAATGAAATATATTTAGATCCTCGTGTCTGGATCGTCACGGTGGGGAGGGCTGAGAATGTCCACCGGTGTTCTTCTGATAGGAGCTGAAGCTTATAGCGAGTAATTTGATCCTGGAATGACTGCTGATTCCTGAGAGCTGAGGAAGCTCATATTAGTGGGGTGTTTTTTTGTTTTTTGTCTTGTGTGAAGGGGATATTGCTTACTTTACATGTCGATAGCTCGACCCCTGACTTGGCTGTCAGTGGCGGAGGAAGTCAAATAAAATGATGCCAAGGAGCAGTCACAGAGAGAGCAGCAATAAGCAGTGGGCAAAGGCCCTCTGAGGTAAACACTGGAAACACATGGAGATTAAAGATAAATCATGCTATATATAGCCGGGCCAGACTCAAATGTTGCAACCGAAATTAAATTGTATAATAATGATTTTCTTTTTTTATGCAAATAATATGAAGAGATACTCACTAATAGATAGATTCTAATAGATTCTGCCTGTTGTTGACATGTTTCTACACTGAGTCGCTTGGAGTAAAACCAAAATGAGGCACAAAATCACAAATGTCTTTTTTTTTTTTTTTTACAAAGCAGTTTAAAAGATTAACCATGAAACAGTTTCATCAAATGTGATATGCAAATAAGTTGAGAACGAGATCAAAGACGGGAGGAGAAGTGTGAGCAATGAAAATGCCGGTCCAACATAAACTAACGCCGCTGGAACGGTACCTTCACATTTCAGACTGGAGACATCAAAGGAAATTTAGAGCTCTTGGATGCAACAAGGAATCAAATTAGATTTACTTCAGCGCTGCAAGTGTGGGTGTTCATCAGTTCAGCATATTTCATAGTTATCATCCAAATGTCTGGGAAGAGGGAATATCTTCCCCCTGGAGGAAATGCGTCTGGAGTCCTTATAAAGGAAGCGATGATGATGATGCAAAAGAGGAAGAAGGAAAAACATCTCATGACTGAAATGAAACTGGCCACCAGGTGTTTTCTTTAATATCTTTAAAAACAATTAGAGTGAGCAAAGAAATGGAACTTATTCTGACTAGAGGGGAAGAAGGTGACATATAACGATAGCAAGAAATAGAAATAAAGGTGGAGTTAGAGTTGGTCGATAGAACTTTAGAATTGGTTTTCCCGCCTTCTGGTTTGCAAGGCCAATGTGTGGGTCACTGGAGAGACAATCACAGGACAGCATTGATCCAAGTCCTCGTTTCAGTCAGCAAACGAAATTCTCATGTTGTGCATGAGGTGAAGATTCATCCACTGCATCAGTACACCGATGTCTTCAGATGTGCTGCTTTGTGTCCCTCCGTGGACAGGGGATCCCAGCGTAGCCTATCACACGTGCTCAGTTTGGGGCTGGGTGGGTCTTGTAGAAGATATCCCTCTTTTAGTCTGTGCCACCTCTCCAGTGAATGTGTGCAAACTAGTTTGTATCTGCTAAATATCATTAGGATTAGCGTTGGCGGGCGTAATTAAAAAGCAATTACCTTTGGTCGTTGAGGGCGATGCTTCGCTAAGAGTAGCTCGACTAATTCGATAGCATGCAACACACAAATACGGCAGTTCTGCAGTTGTCTGCAGAATGAAAAGAAGATTAAAACAACAGCTAATTAGTAAAGCAGGATGGAGGGTGAAAGGGCATTTCCTGAGAGGGCACACACATCACACAGTTAAAAGGCCAGATTCATCTCGAACCAAACTCTTTGGTTCTGGGCGAGCTAGCCAATCTGTCTGTTCCATTTGTTCCTCTCTATTTCATCTTGATGTAATTTTTTTTTCTTGCTCACACGACCTCAAAATAGGTTAGCACAGTTAGCACCACAGCTAATCTTTTCATGTTAAAAGCAGAACGCTAATTACAGTGATTAGATAATCGTCTGCGACCTTGAAAAACCCTGCATGTCTAAAACACATCTGATCTGCCAAAAACATTGATAGAGCTTTCTGTATGCAAAGGGGGTTTTGTGTGTACTTCTGAAACTCAAGTTGTTATACATTTCTTAAATTTGCAATGATTTGGCCTAAAGCAGAGGACATGACCATTACTCCGCCTATTTCTGTAGGTTGTCTGTCATCCAGCTCGAGCTAAATCAATAGGAGCAACAACAAAAAAAGACTTGTTTAAGGTTGGTTGAAGATGTTGCGTCCTGTAGGAACTAACGAACAGAGAAGACCCCAAAAATGTGGAGACAGAGCCAGAGAACAGATCAGAGTTTAATAACGCTAAACCAAAAACAGTCTAAGAAACTGCACTGAGGGGCGGACGGGCTGCAACGTCCAGTAAGAAAACACAAAATCGCAGCCAAAAGAATAACGGGCTGGATCTGGTAACTACGGTAGTTCAACAAAAAACAAACTTAAGATACTCAGCTGAAATAACGCAAAAACGGCAGAGAACGGAACGGCACTGCAAGAGCAGGAACAGATCGTATGCAACAGGAAGCAAACGCGAGACAATCGGGTGATCTGGTGACCGGAACACAGGTGACCAAGGGATTTAAGCAGTCGGGTAATTGCCACTCCGCTCTGCTGCTCCGCTCTGCCGCTCCGTTCTCTGCCGCTCCGTTCTCTGCCACGCCCACTGCCGAGAGAGAGGGAGAGAGAAGAATGAATGAACAGAAATTTAAACGAAGGAAAAACCCCAACACAAGGCGTTTCACCTCTCATCCAAGATGCTTCTTCAGTTTTGCTGCTCTGGCTGTTAGTTCAAACGTTCTTGATTCCAAATTGCACCTGCTTCTCTCAGACCCGAGCCGACTACATCGAGCTTGTTATGAACAGAATTTCACGTCCCTTCCTTGTCATTAGCAATTTTATCGAACAACAAAAATAATCCCAAACTCATCAAAAGCAGCTTGAACCAGAGACAACGCACGGCCGGTTGATTGAGCTCGGCACTGAGCTGAGATGGTCTGGATATCGGCGTCTATACTCTGCAGCCAAAAGAAGAACGCACACAAATGGAACAGATAGCGATTATATGTGCACAATGTCTGCATTTGGCACCACACTGGGTGAAGCTAGGCAATCCTAGGGTTTGTGGTCAGTCGCTTTGAGTCTGTCTGTAATTTAATGAATCTTTGTCTTCACGAAGGAAGAACTGCTGTTGTCATAAGCTTGTCAACTTGTGGTAGTTTATTAAGACGCCATTTTTGTGCCTTGTGTGAAAAAATGCCATTGATTTGAGGATTATGATGATGATGATATATGAATATTATGATGCATATATTTATATACAGTCAAAACAATAAGATGTAGTACAGTCTAAAAGGAACATTCCAAATAAGCCCTTGCGGTCTTGTTTACGTTGGAAATCC